>NC_069502.1:1226682016-1226687016 GCF_027579735.1 Bombina bombina
CCATAGCACGTGGCTGGGAAACGGGGTGACCGTCTGCGCCAAATATAACCAACCTGCGCTCAAGCTGAATATAGGAGAGACCTGCCCACCTGCGCTCAAGCTGAATATAGGAGAGACCTGCCCACCTGCGCTCAAGCTGAATATAGGAGAGACCTGCCATATTGCGCCCAAGCTGAATATAGGAGAGACCTGCCAACCTGCGCTCAAGCTGAATATAGGAGGGGACCTGCCCACCTGCGCTCAAGCTGAATATAGGAGAGACCTGCCAACCTGCGCCCAAGCTGAATATAGGAGAGACCTGCCCACCTGCGCTCAAGCTGAATATAGGAGAGACCTGCCCACCTGCGCTCAAGCTGAATATAGGAGGGGACCTGCCCACCTGCGCTCAAGCTGAATATAGGAGAGACCTGCCAACCTGCGCCCAAGCTGAATATAGGAGAGACCTGCCAACCTGCGCTCAAGCTGAATATAGGAGAGACCTGCCCACCTGCGCTCAAGCTGAATATAGGAGAGACCTGCCCACCTGCGCTCAAGCTGAATATAGGAGAGACCTGCCCACCTGCACTCAAGCTGAATATAGGAGGGGACCTGCCAACCTGTGCTCAAGCTGAATATAGGAGAGACCTGCCCACCTGCGCCCAAGCTGAATATAGGAGAGACCTGCCCACCTGCGCTCAAGCTGAATATAGGAGAGACCTGACCACCTGCGCTCAAGCTGAATATAGGAGGGGACCTGCTCACCTGCGCTCAAGCTGAATATAGGAGAGACCTGCCCACCTGCGCTTAAGCTGAATATAGGAGAGACCTGCCCACCTGCGCTTAAGCTGAATATAGGAGAGACCTGCCCACCTGCGCTCAAGCTGAATATAGGAGAGACCTGCCAACCTGCGCTCAAGCTGAATATAGGAGAGACCTGCCCACCTGCGCTCAAGCTGAATATAGGAGAGACCTGCGCTCAAGCTGAATATAGGAGAGACCTGCCCACCTGCGCTCATGCTGAATATAGGAGAGACCTGCCAACCTGCGCTCAAGCTGAATATAGGAGAGACCTGCCCACCTGTGCTCAAGCTGAATATAGGAGAGACCTGCTCACCTGCGCTCAAGCTGAATATAGGAGAGACCTGCCAACCTGCGCTCAAGCTGAATATAGGAGAGACCTGCCAACCTGCGCTCAAGCTGAATATAGGAGAGACCTGCCCACCTGCGCTCATGCTGAATATAGGAGAGACCTGCCAACCTGTGCTCAAGCTGAATATAGGAGAGACCTGCCCACCTGTGCTCAAGCTGAATATAGGAGAGACCTGCTCACCTGCGCTCAAGCTGAATATAGGAGAGACCTGCCAACCTGCGCTCAAGCTGAATATAGGAGAGACCTGCCTACCTGCGCTCAAGCTGAATATAGGAGAGACCTGCCCACCTGCGCTCAAGCTGAATATAGGAGAGACCTGCCAACCTGCGCTCAAGCTGAATATAGGAGAGACCTGCCAACCTGCGCTCAAGCTGAATATAGGAGAGACCTGCCCACCTGCGCTCAAGCTGAATATAGGAGGGGACCTGCCAACCTGCGCTCAAGCTGAATATAGGAGAGACCTGCCCACCTACGCTCAAGCTGAATATAGGAGAGACCTGCCAACCTGCGCTCATGCTGAATATAGGAGAGACCTGCCAACCTGCACTCAAGCAGAATATAGGAGAGACCTGCCCACCTGCGCTCAAGCTGAATATAGGAGAGACCTGCCCACCTGCGCTCAAGCTGAATATAGGAGAGACCTGCCAACCTGCACTCAAGCAGAATATAGGAGAGACCTGCCCACCTACGCTCAAGCTGAATATAGGAGAGACCTGCCAACCTGCGCCCAAGCTGAATATAGGAGAGACCTGTCAACCTGCGCTCAAGCTGAATATAGGAGAGACCTGCCTACCTGCGCTCAAGCTGAATATAGGAGAGACCTGCCTACCTGCGCTCAAGCTGAATATAGGAGGGGACCTGCCAACCTGTGCTCAAGCTGAATATAGGAGAGACCTGCTCACCTGCGCTCAAGCTGAATATAGGAGAGACCTGCCCACCTGCACTCAAGCTGAATATAGGAGAGACCTGCTCACCTGCGCTCAAGCTGAATATAGGAGAGACCTGCCAACCTGCGCTCAAGCTGAATATAGCAGAGACCTGCCAACCTGCGCTCAAGCTGAATATAGGAGAGACCTGCTCACCTGCACTCATCTGAATATAGGAGAGACCTGCCCACCTGCACTCATCTGAATATAGGAGAGACCTGCCCACCTGTGCTCAAGCTGAATATAGGAGAGACCTGCCCACCTGCGCTCAAGCCGAATATAGGAGGGGACCTGCCCACCTGCGCTCAAGCTGAATATAGGAGAGACCTGCCCACCTCCGCTCAAGCTGAATATAGGAGAGACCTGCCAACCTGTGCTCAAGCTGAATATAGGAGAGACCTGCCAACCTGTGCTCAAGCTGAATATAGGAGGGGACCTGCCAACCTGCGCCCAAGCTGAATATAGGAGAGACCTGCCAACCTGTGCTCAAGCTGAATATAGGAGAGACCTGCCCACCTGCGCTCAAGCTGAATATAGGAGGGGACCTGCCAACCTGTGCTCAAGCTGAATATAGGAGGGGACCTGCCAACCTGTGCTCAAGCTGAATATAGGAGAGACCTGCCCACCTGCGCTCAAGCTGAACATAGGAGGGGACCTGCCAACCTGTGCTCAAGCTGAATATAGGAGGGGACCTGCCAACCTGTGCTCAAGCTGAATATAGGAGGGGACCTGCCAACCTGTGCTCAAGCTGAATATAGGAGGGGACCTGCCAACCTGTGCTCAAGCTGAATATAGGAGGGGACCTGCCAACCTGTGCTCAAGTTAGATATTTTTAATATGAATTAAAGCATACATGATGCCCCCTGATTCCCAGACAAAAAGGTATGTTATATACTCCTCTGTCCCAACATAACATATAAATAATTTGTAAAGTATACAACATAAATGCTTCAAAACTGGCAGACACCCTATCGCACATCAGCAGGGCACACGGCCAGGGGGCCGACACAGCCTATCACACAGCCAGGGGGCCGACACAGCCTATGACACATCAGCAGGGCACACAGCCAGGGGGCCGACACAGCCTATCACACAGCCAGGGGGCCGACACACCCTATCACACATCAGCAGGACACACAGCCAGGGGGCCGACACAGCCTATCGCACATCAGCAGGGCACACGGCCAGGGGGCCGACACAGCCTATCACACAGCCAGGGGGCCGACACAGCCTATCACACATCAACAGGGCACACGGCCAGGGGGCCGACACATCCTATCACACAGCCAGAGGGCCGACACAGCCTATCACACATCAGCAGGGCACACAGACAGGGGCAGACACAGCCTATAACACATCAGCAGGGCACACCGACAGGGGGCAGACACAGCCTATCACACATCAGCAAGGCACACACAGAGGCCAACACAGCCTATCAAACATAAGCAGGGCACACAGCCAGGGGGCCTACACAGCCTATCACACAGCCAGGGGGACGAAACAGCCAGGGGGACGACACAGCCTATCACACAGCCAGTGGGCCGACACAGCCTATCACACAGCCAGGGAGAAGACACAGGCTATCACACAGCCAGGGGGCAGACACAGCCTATCACACAGCCAGGGGGCAGACACAGCCTATCACACAGCCAGGGGGCAGACACAGTCTATCACACATCAGCAGGGCACACGGCCAGGGGGCCGACACAGCCTATCACACAGCCAGGGGGCAGACACAGCCTATCACATCAGCAGGGCACACACAGAGAGGCCGACACAGCCTATTACACATCAGCAGGGCATACCGACAGGGGGCAGACACAGCATATCACACATCAGCAGGGCTCACAGATCAGCAGGGCTCACAGATCAGCAGGGCTCACACACAGGGCAGACACAGCTTATCACACATCAGCAGGGCACACAGCCAGGGGGCAGACAAAGCCTATCACACACAGCAGGGCACACACAGCCTATCACACAGCCAGGGGGCAGACACAGCCTATTACACATCAGCAGGGTACACAGTCAAGGGGCAGACACAGCCTATAACATAGCCAGGGGGCCGACACAGCCTATCACACATCATCAGGATACACACAGCCTATTACACAGCCAGGGGGCAGACACAGCCTATCACACATCAGCACGGCACACACACAGAGGCCAACACAGCCTATTATTACACATCAGCAGGGCACACAGCCAGGGGGCCAACACAGCCTATCACACAGCCAGGGGGACGACACAGCCTATCACACAGCCAGTGGGCCAACACAGCCTATCAAACAGCCAGGGGGACGACACAGCCTATCAAACAGCCAGGGGGACGACACAGCCTATCACACAGCCAGGGGGCCAACACAGCCTATCACACAGCCAGGGGGCCAACACAGCCTATCACACAGCCAGGGGGAAGACACAGTCTATCACACATCAGCAGGGCACACGGCCAGGGGGCCGACACAGCCTATCACTCAGCCAGGGGGCAGACACAGCCTATCACATCAGCAGGGCACACACAGAGAGGCCGACACAGCCTATTACACATCAGCAGGGCTCACACACAGGGCAGACACAGCTTATCACACATCAGCAGGGCACACAGCCAGGGGGCAGACAAAGCCTATCACACACAGCAGGGCACACAGCCAGGGGGCAGACAAAGCCTATCACACACAGCAGGGCACACACAGCCTATCACACAGCCAGGGGGCAGACACAGCCTATCACACATCAGCAGGGCACACAGCCAGGGGGCAGACAAAGCCTATCACACACAGCAGGGCACACACAGCCTATCACACAGCCAGGGGGCAGACACAGCCTATCACACATCAGCAGGGCACACAGCCAGGGGGCAGACAAAGCCTATCACACACAGCAGGGCACACACAGCCTATCACACAGCCAGGGGGCAGACACAGCCTATAACATAGCCAGGG